>NC_056730.1:175905540-175928040 GCF_019279795.1 Protopterus annectens | reverse complement strand
TCGACACTCATTTGGTCGACAGTTCATTTGGTCGACAAGCATTTTATATGGGGGGCTTCGTCCCCCACACTAATGTGGGCTGTGCCCCCCACACCCCCCTAACTATATATATCAACTCCAGGGTTGCACAACATTAGGGAGAGGGGCAAATCTGCTTGTCGACCAAATGAGTGTCGATCATATGGCCTGTCGACCATCTCAGGTAGACCCCTATATATATAGCACCTTAAGGCTAGATCGTCCTAATAAAAAGGGTGGAGGAGTCGCCATCCTATACAAATCTCAACTTCAGGTAGCCTTAATCAACTCCTTGCCCCCCTCCCCAGCAAATGCTGAAATACTTTGCACCAAACTCCAAGTAAATAAATCCAAATCTATTAACATTATATGTTCCTACATCCCCCCAGGTAAAAACATCACTACCCTAGAAAATATCCTTAGCTGGGCCTCCTGTAGCTTTCCCCAAGAAACCATACTCCTAGGTGATTTTAACATTGACTGGAACTCCTGCATATCCCCACACCCTCCAACCACCTCAATCTCTTTAACTTTCATCAAACCATTAACTCACCTACCGAATAAATAAATCCACCCACAAACAAACCATTCTAGACTGGATTTTGACCAACAACAATCCCTCTCCTACAAAACAGGTATACTCCTGACAATATTAGTGACCACCTCCTTACCTTTATCACGAAACAAAATTCAACAATCCCAAACCAACTACTTATCACCAAACACAACAAAACAAACTTCAACCTAGCATCCTTTCAGAATGAACTCAGGGAATACAACTGGTCTTCTAAAACACCTCCCAATAGATGAGGCTGTAACCCATTTCAACAATACCTTCCTAAAAATTCTTAACCAACATGCTCCATCCCGCTTAGTCAGAGTCAAATCCAAAGCAGCCCCTTGGCTCTCTAAAACAACTAAACAAACCATGAGAGCTAGAAATAAACTATGGTCTAAATGGAGGTCCACAAAAAATCCAACTGACCATCTAAACTTCAAACAACTGAGAAATAAAACCAAGAGGCTTACCATTCAGGACAAGAAAAACTACCACCTTCAATACCAACAGAACCAACCCAAAACCCTAAACAATTTTGGTCAGGAATAAACAAACTACTCCACCCAGGCAACACCAAAACACCTACCCCAGATAGCCTAGCACAATCCGAACCGAACATAATAGCCGACAATTTCAACAACTTCTTCTCTCAGACAGTCACCTCACTTGCAAGTACCATGACTCCCCCCTCAACCCTCCAATCTACCCCCACTCAAAACAGCACACACATACTAAAGCTCAATACTGTCTCAACAACCTACATCCACAAGCTACTATCCAAACTCAAACCTTGCACACCTTCTGCAGATAAGCTTCCAGCTGAATATCTGCAACTAGCTGCAGCCGAGATAGCCTACCCAGTCTCCATCTTAATAAACAGAACCATAACTGAATCCAAAATACCATCCTGTTGGAAAATCTCCCATATTATCCCCCTCCATAAAGGAGGTAACTCCAACGAACTCTCCAATTTTCGGCCTATTGCCCTCCTCTCTCCACTTTCCAAAATAATGGAACGCTGCATTCACCATCAACTTCTACACCACCTCTTAAATAACAATTTGCTTGTAGACTCACAACATGGTTTTAGACCCTACCACAGTACTTCAACTGCCCTTCTCTCCTTCACTGATTCTATCAATAGAAACCGCAACAACAACCTGTTCACCTCTGCAATATTCTTAGACCTCTCTAAAGCATTCGATATGGTCAACCATAAACTTCTCCTCGATACCCTACAATCCCTCTCACTAGACTCACAAGCACTACAGTGGTTCAACTCTTACCTGACTAATAGAAAACAAGCAGTCCTCTGGGACAGCCATCTATCCTCTCAACTCCCAATTACTATTGGCGTTCCACAAGGATCCATCCTAGGTCCCCTACTTTTCTCTATTTTCATAAATAACCTGTCCACTTCCCTCCCTTCATCCACTTGTATTCAGTATGCAGATGATTCCACTCTCATCTGCTCTGCTTCATCACCTGCACAACTCCACTCCGCTACCCAGGTGGTTTCACTGCAGCAGAAAAATGGTTCCAACATATCTGTCTCCTCCTAAACCCCAAAAACCAAACTACTACTTTTCACCCCACCTCTAAATCCACCCTATCACTTTCTCCATTGTATCATGCAATGGCACTGTCATCCAACCTGATTCGTCCACTAAGCTGCTAGGCATAACCATAGACAATCAGCTAAATTTTGACTATCACATTGACTTAACTATCAAGTCAGTCAATAAAAGATGGGTGCTCTTTACAGACTTAAGCCCTTCCTTACTACTACTACCAGAGAGACTCTAGCCCAAACTCACCTCATTTCCACATTATTGTATGCCTCTCCTTCCTTTATCAATATTTCTAAAGCTAATCTTCAAAAACTGAATACCGCCTACCACAGTATAGCCAGATTTGCCACTGGCTCTCTATTCCAAACTCATCACTGTCTTAACTTAAAAACTAAACTGGCTTGAACTTCCCAACCTAATACTACTACAGCAGCTAATCATCACTTTTAAAATTCTACATCACCCTTCCAACACACCCATACTAAATAAACTCATCACTCCTTACAAAAATCTCACTTCACTTAGATCAGCCAACAAGGTACTAGTTACTACTGTGAAATCTCACAATAAATCAGGAGATTCCTTATTTACAAACATTGTTGGCTCTTACTGGAATAAACTCCCACCAGAACTGACCTCCCTAGACTCATATCAGCTTTTCAAAACAGATGAAAACGCACCTAAAACCCACTGGCTATGCCCTTGCTCCAATCCTGACTGACCCCAGCAAACTTACTATTTCTCCTCAGTCTGCTCATGTGCACTTTTGCTCTTCTGTTCTAACTTAAACTGACTTCCACGGTCCCTCTATTTTATTTCTGTTCTCCTGTTCTTAGTTCTGCTTGACTCCCTCACCTCTTTTATTGTCTGTCTCCTGCTTCTTTTAGCTGACTCCCTATAATCCTGTTTTACCTCTTACAACTCCTCTCTAACTTTTATTTCCCCCTCTCCCTTTCCTTCTGCTAGTTCCTGACCTCACTAAGTCCAGATCTCCTGTACCCAATAGTAGCCTTACTTTATTTTTCCTTTCTCTTTACGTCTTTCTTGCCTTTATACTTTCTTTAGCCTCTTAAAATCTTTTCACCACTAACCTGCAGGTTCACACTGTATTTTTAACCACTTTTACTTACAACTAATACCTACTTGTTGTTCATGACTAACTACTATGGACATTTTTCTACTTTAAATATTTATGTTGACACTGAAACTGTTCTCCTCAGTGTCCAACTGAATTTTTAATTGTAATCTACTCAGGTATTACATCAAAAACGTATTTGTACTTGTATGTAGCCGTATAATACTTTATTAGTTTAGTTTTATTTTGTATAGTTAGTATTACTAGTGACCTTATAAACTGTAGTGTATTTTAGTTTTTTGATAATGGAGCTTTTCTCCTCGGGCCTCTGCTGAAAATGGACATGTATCCAGCCAGACTAGCCCGGTTAACAAATGTAAAATAAAATAAAATAAATAAAATAAAATAATATATATATATATAAATATATATATAAATATATATATAAAGAATGGACGTTGTAACAATAAATCATACACAAGGGATGTGAAGGGAATCAAGAGCAATGTTGGTATTATAAAGTGCTTTCAGCGTATGTCATAAAAAGCTGCCCAGGAGTGAGCAGAGCAATGCTACTCACACCACAGGCAGGGTTTTACCAGTGGGATTAACATCATTGAAATGCTAGGTCTACTTTACACACAGACGGAATATAGTCCCATGCTGGGACCTCCAAAAATTGGAAAGCGCAAAAGGCCGTATTCTATAACCCCAGGAAAGGCAGGTATGTGCAAATATACATGGCAGGAGACCTTGTGAATACACAAGGTGGGACAGAATGTGTGTTCATAGGTTGATAGGTTCATAGATTAGTACTAAGCTAACTGCCCTTGCAAGCCATATTAAGTCTAGCCAATTATCCCTTGTGAGACTCAAACCCTGCACCTTGTGTTTGTAAGGCAAGCACCTTAACCATTAGGCCACCCTCCCAACCCTTGTAGGGCCCCAAAAGCTCTGGAGAGGCAAATGTGTAAAGGTGTGTCATGGCTGCGATAACAAGTGGATAATGGATGTTATGTATGTAAATTTAACACGGGTGGGGTGGAGGAACTATGGGTATGCAATTATGGATCCAGGCGTGCTAGGGTTGGATGGTCTGGTTCTAATGGACCGCCCTGTAGAGGTCAGCTAGGTCGTAGTAGGTATATATGCATACTCACATGCAGACAACAATATATGTTGACGTACAAATTCTGTAACACATGCATTCGATTTGTTGACATAAATAATAGGAATGTGCCCATACAAAGATTGACAGTACATGGAATAATAGGCTGTGCAGAAGAGGGACAGGTCGAATGACACTATAACATTCCAATTACCATTGGTAATATGTACATGAACATATAGCGACATCTGTCCGCTGTATAACGTGCTACATACCAATTACAAGATAACTGGAGTGTGGCGGTGTTATAATGAATAAGGCACTAAGCTTATAAACACCATTATGCATGTGTAAGTGCGGGGAATGTATTGACACACTGATGTACATATATATAATCATATATAGATATATATATATATATATTCACACACACACACACACACATATATATGTGTATAGATATATATATATATATATATATATATATATATATATATAAAACAGCAAGATATGAATATACATGTATGAATACATATGCAGATATGTCTGTATATATTAATGTAAATATATACACACATATATATATATATATATATATATATATATATATATATATATATATATATATATATATATATATGTTACAGTAAATATACACATGTATATACCTAGGTTATGTTACAGCAGTTACGGGTAACATGTTTAGACCGGGCATATGTTGGTGGGAGGTCCACTCAACAAACGTCTACGTATCACCCCCCCCAGCTAGGCCGGTGAGACATACAGACATGCAATAAAGGTAAATACAACACTGCTTCCCAGACCACCACGGGCATATGTTGGTTGGAGGTCCACTCAATAAATGTCTACGTACCACCCCCCCAGCTAGGCCGGTGAGACATACAGACATGCAATAAAGGTAAATACAACACTGCTTCCCAGACCACTGGCAGGAAACTACCAGTGGGAGAGATCTATAAGGTCTACACTTTAAACATGGACAGCGACGTCCCTTGCGGGACACCAAAAATTTGGTACCTTCAACCAATGGGGGAACACCATTACGACCAGGATGTAGCTGTACACAGAACAGTAGGTTGTGCAAGCCTGATAACACATGGGGGCATGTATTAGGACTGCCCCGTGGGTGTAAGTAATATTCTGATGTGGGTATAGCAGACGCCCATACCTCTCAAACTGTAAGAGCACATCTACTGGACAGTCTGTAAACCATTGGGGGAATACATAGGGACCATATAATTGAACTGTTCCCTATTACCAGGGATGTCCGTGATTACAAATCCATACTTTACTACACTACAGAATTACGCAGTTACAGAACGCGCTACCAAGATTACTGGGACACAGCACTCCCAGAGGTGTATTTGTAGATGGGTGACATCATCAGCCTTGATAACGTTGGGTATATGAAATGTATGGAGTGTGAGCAGTATGAAAGCATTACTCAGTCTTCAGGTAAAAGGAGACACACACACACACACACACACACACACACACACACACACACACACACACGCCAGTGGCGGGTACGGAAAACCTGCCTATTTACAGATTACTATTACAATACTACATACTTACAAATCATGCCACACAGACTACACATGTCAAAGCTGTCATTATGACCATCTGGGAATGAGGACATCAACAGGGATGCTGGCAGTTAAGATGTACATACCTGTGAACCTGTGTGATTAAAGTAGGAATCCATCCTGACCTGGAGTATGCCATCTGTGGAATGGATGACTACTACCACTATACAGGGTTACAATGGCCATGCCCATACACAGAGGCACATAACTGACACAAGGTGTCACTGGGCATGCTCATACACTTAGTAGCACAGGGGGCATGCTCACACACTTAGTAGCACAGGGCTGGTTGGAATACACTACTATGTTTCCATCTACACAAGGATATACTGGGCATGCTCATACTCCTAGTAGCACAGGGCTGACTGGGATGCACTCTGATGCCAAACACGGAGGGCCACAGTGGCCATGCTATTATAGGTAGATGTAAAAGACACATTGTAATGGGCTCTGGTGTTAGTAGTTGTCTTTGTTAGCAGGAACGCTGCTCTGCATATATTTGACACCAGTCTTTTACACAACATCAGCTGTCATTCTGGGATGACATGGCTGACAATAGGAAGGCTTTTGTCACATATCACATGCATCCATGATACAAGGGAGTGTGGATATTACCCAAGTTGCATCCGCCCATACAGTGCCATTCCAAGACAAATGTCCTAAACACAGGTTAACTCCCATACACCTACAGGACAACTGCATTGTTTTCTTATGCTAACCAGTGCTAGATGTGTAGCATTCATATTCACAGCTGGTCACTGTAGATCCAACAATGGGGAGTACTAACATCTGTGCAGTGAGGAACACCTGGCTGATGTCTCTGTAGTGCACAATAGCATTACCACCATATACCTCAGAACCTAGCACTACCACCATATACCTCAGAACCAAACATGTGGGCCATAACACAGGTATGGACCGCTCCAGGTTGTGTACCCACATACATAAAGGCCACTCACATGTACTGACCGGTCCCCCCATGAAAGGCATCACAGATGAGCCATGTGCAGGACACAGTGTCACATGCTGCATTCTAGGATGTAAACTGCAGACACCACCATGCCTTCGGACCACCAACATGCAACCATACATGTTGTATGACATAGAAGAGTACACCACCATGTGACCCTTGACCTGTGTACTGTACTAAGCTCTACATCAACTGTATAGAGTACACATGTACTGACAAAGTAGCATCATGTGTTATGCAATGCAATGATACCACTGTCTGTGACCAGGTCAGCTGTACACATACCATGGGCCCTGGGTACTTTCCACCATTAGCAGATGTCTGTTGCTGTACACCAATACACACCCTCATGTATGGATATGACATACATGTACCTGCCCTGGGTATGTACATGCCACACACACAACATATGTGTAAATAGCATAGCTGTTGTAGTCCTTTGTGCAAACAGGTGGCTACAGCCATTACACACATGCACATGGAATGTAGGTCCATGGCTGCTGAATGCTAACAGTATATAAGGTGTGATATCAATGTTGACATAGGTAACATCCCCTCTGTACTGGTCACCCATCATATCATACAACAGTCGATGTGTCATGTATGTCATTACACATGTCCACCAATTGCAATGCCTACAAACATGACCAAATGTCAGGATTGTAGGATCTACACACCTGTACACGTAGTATTGTGCATTCAGATAACATGCATGTGCATTTTCTGATGTATGCAGAAGCGTGTATCCTAGTACATCATGCAGCTGCAATGCAGCCTCAACATTGCCAACTGTATATGGTGATATGCTGAATGTACAGAAAGATGTACCACAGGTATAGACATATGTGTTGAAATAACTAAGTGGTAGGGCATCTTTGCAGATGGATGTTTGCTGTGAACAGCTCACAGGTGTGTCACAAGCGGTCCTACAATACCCTGTGTAACTGGTAAGCAATGGTTTCTTAATTAAAGGACATAACACACAACTTAGACAGCGGTCAGGGTGACAGCGAAGGTAAATCACTTGACACCTGTTAATAAATATGACGTCTCTAGTGCATATATCAACACTGTTGGCACAGGAAGCGTCAGTACAGTTTGTAATGCGTGCATTACTGCTGTATGTCTGACATACATAACATGAGCTAGGCAGGTCTGAGGTTCACAGTACTGGCATGTGTGGTTGCGTGTGTGTCCATATATGTCATGTATTGTGGGGAATACAACTCAATTGTTACTCACTCTCCTGCACACTAGTGTACAGATCTGTACAGACTGCAATGTAGAAAGCAGGACATAGGCAGGGGCGTGTATCTCACTCATGTGAGGTATATGCATGTGCATGACATAGGTGTATTAATTACTGAACTGAATGCCACAGTGTTTGTATGTAGGGCTGACTGGTCCCTGGGGTGAGGATGTATGTTACCATACTGAACAGATAAGACCCCTCCCACCATCCAGGTGATACATTCTACTATCTGTGTTGATGTCCTCGATCTTAGGCTGTACTGACTACCTGTACATGTGTATTCTCTGTGGCGCATCATGTAGGTGCACAGTACTGTAATGATAATTTGCACATAGGCAGGGGTCCTCATCCCACCAGTAGCAACTGTGTCCGAGTGTATGTTACTGTATCGGTGAATCTGTGAGTGTGTGTGTGTGTGTGTGTGTGTTACAGTGTCACTGAATACATGTGTGTCAATACCTGAGTGTGTGGGTGCAGTTGTGTATTGGCATCCTGTCATAGGAACATGTATTACTGATTCCCTTTGAGGCATCACACTTCCCACTGGCCTCTACCCTTGTAATCAGCTAGACCACTTTCTTACCTCGCCACTCCATGTAACTGTACCTGTGATGTCACCTTTTATGGATGTCATGTCTGTGACCACAGTAGCTTAATACACAGCTATCCTGCTCTTGGAATGGTAGACGTGTTTGTAACATGGGACATTCTCACTGGTATGTGGCAGCTACACGGTCCATGCTGGTATATTCATACATATCTGTGAGTAGTCCACATTGACATATGGGACACTTAACTGCAAACACTGACATCCACCGGCACATGCAATTAGACCTGAAGAAGGACAGCAGAACATCATGACCAACATGCATTTACTGTTGTTACACAAGACACATACTGCTATCAGTATTGTACACCTGTACTACATGGTATATCTGTTGGCCAGAGGTCCTTCTATGAGCAGCAGTGGCCACGTGCCTGTGTGGGGCACCACCAGTAGTTTGGCTAACACCATGGTGTGCAGGCACACCTTCCATAGCCCCCACACTTTCCTGTTTCAAGCTACCATGCTCCAACTGTCTTTCCTCTATGGCTACTGGTGATGGGGTATGTGCAGGTATGGGATCTGTGTGCAAGGATGAGGTGGATATAGATGGAATGGCAACCAATGGCACAGTTTCAGCCCTTGACAACTCTGCCTGTGTCCCAATCATATGTTCATCATCACTGCTAGAGTCTGTGGGGACACTAACATCAGATGTACTGCAGGAGGGCAATGCACCTACATCACCTATGAGGGCAGACAAGAACTGTACATTACAATCTATACAATAGACACACACACACACACACACGCACACACACACACACACACACACACACACACACACACACACACACATGTGATATGACAGAAGGCATGCAACATGCATGCGATACAGCAGATGGTATGCAGCACAGACAATAATAGTGGTAGTTATCATACATCCCTAGGTTGCACAAAACAGCATGCATGTGTCATAGCAGACGGCATGCAAATTACACAATCATAGTAGTGGTTAGCATACATCCCTGTGTTACACCATGTGGACCAGCACAGGTTAACAGTACACCTGCCTGATGTGTGGCATATGACCTTTATAATCACATGTAGTATGACATGTGATCTGCTGATGTGTGCAATGACATGCATACATGTTTAACACAATGGTGTCCTTTCAAATATACAGTGGGGCAATGGTGTACCAATTCAGTGTTGTCTGTCTGCCCTACAGATATACTGCAAATTTAGTTGATGTGCATGGCCATTGCAGGTAATCATGAGGCATCTCTAGTGCTATACATTGTTAGTTACAGACAGGGTTCATAGCCATGACTGTGTTCAGATACAATGTGAATGTGACCCACGTCATTGAGGTGTATACACACTAAACCATGATGTGGACATTGTGACACAGGTCACTGATGGGTATAAGGATGACACCCCTGCACATCTGCAACCATATTGCTGCAGCCTGGCAACTATGGCCAGACATGGTGAACATGGTACACCATGTCCCACATGACATCTGTGTACCACACACACACACGAGGAGCTAGTATGGCATTTATGTCCAACATCAGCAATGGGAATGTACTGTACCTGTGGCCTGATGTGGATACTGTACAGGTGACTGCTGTCATGTTGCAACACCCTCAAGATGTTCAACACATCTTATGTGGTGGATTGATGTTACGTCTACACAAGATGTGCACAGGCCTGTAGGATGTCTAGTGTTCCACATCTACATTATGACCATTATACAAAGGCCATGGTTGAACCATGTGCAGCCATTGTATGACAGGGTGTACACACAAGCACAACACATCTACTGTGTGTGTTGCTCCATGTCTCTGGCCATCCTCCATGGCCATGTGTGTACATGTGTTGTCCAAATTATTGTGATGGGCATCTATTTCACATGTCTGTGTTGTCCCATATGACATATATGCTCCACTGACAACAGGGTTATGCAGATAAAGGGTGGTATGTGGGATATGTTTTCAGGTTAGGTAGGCAGTGTAGTAGCCAGGCCAATAGATGTCATGGACATGTCAAGATAGCACATCACATTGTGTGACATTCATAGCAGGGCTATGATCCACACCAGTGAAACCTGTGTGCTGGCCATACTCCAGCCCACTGTGTAGTACTGTTTGTATTCACCACATGTGCAGATCAGATCTGTTGTATGTCCCTAAAGTGAACAGCACCCCCACCATTGTATGCACAGCTGTCAACACATCTGGCAATAAAGTTTGTGAGGATTCATGTAGGTGAGATGCTTCACATAGTTTGCAAGTGTTGCACATGGGTAGTCATTGTGATGCTTTGCAGGTCCGACCTGTATATTGTAACAGGACTATACATTATGTGTACATGTTGTGAATGGCCACATGGCAGATAGATTTGTGCATTACGGTTCCTCATAAATAACACTCTCACCTGCAACGGGCTGCTGTAGCAGTGGAACACCAGAGGTATCTAAATAGGAGTAACACAGCAGTATGAGCATAATCCACCCCTATATAAAGGCTACAGGGTGCAATGTGCATAACACATACACCAGTACATTAGACTATACTATGGTGTACGAACATGTGTGCATACATAGAGTAGCTTACTATAGTATGAGGCATGTGTGTATACATGCCTTGCATATGATGTTACATTACATATTGTACAGTGACACATGCAACTATATGGAATATAGTTGTTATAGGTGCAGTACTGACTTACCAGGCAACTCCAGGCTCAGTGGTTGAGAGACACCCACCTCAACAGTATCGGCTAAGGCTTGTGGATGTGGTTTTGCAGGTGTCCCCAGGTTGGCTAGTAGCTCCTCAGTACGTGTGAGTGGGGGCTGGGTTGGTGGTCCACCACCTGTTGCACCTTGTTCCCTGGTGATTGCATACGCACGCTGTTTCACCAGTCTAATGAGGTCTGTACAGTGTCTGCACACCTGCTGGTATGTGCGGTTGTGGCCACCCACATCATTAACCCTCCTGCAAAGTTCCATCCACAGGGCATCCCGCTGCTGTGCATCCTGTGGCACATGGCTGAACAGGATATCATGATTGTCGAGTAGGTATGGGATGAGGGCCTCATCCTCCAAGCGTGTAAAAGGGGGAAGCCTTGCACGCGGCATACTTGGAAGACATAATGATGGAGAAAGGTCACAGTAACTCACAGAGACAAACAGAGCTACAGCTGAACATACATGGGTATCACATTAATTCAGTCGAAATAGTTGTATTTGCAAACCTACATGACACTGACATGTTTGTGTCACACACATGTGACACTCAATGTTGAGTGGATATTATTACCATATATATGTGTGTGTTTCACCTGATTACATTGCTCATAGTCCATGTGGTTGCTGTCTTGATGTGGGCATGTTTGGTTGCCTGTACTGGTGTTCCTACCTATCAGCACATGGCTGGATGTGTCCACATTAATGCAATAGACCTTGATGCAGTGTGTATGTCACATAAAAGGACTTACACTGCCTTAACTGACATGACCTGTGACCCTGCAGACATGCTCACATAAGGTTTTACATGTATGTGTTCTGCCATATACATCTACACGGCACTGTACAGTGAGTCAACATCCTGCCATGTATCACCTGTGTTGCACATGTGATACACATGGGACACTGGCTAGCCAGATGGTATTTGCAGGGATGGATATCAACTATAGCATGTACAGTCAAAGTCAACTAGTGGGCTATATGCCATGGGCCATGTATGAATCTAGGATGAAAGGTTACCTGACAGTAGCTGACAGGCGGGTCTGTGGGGCCAGGTGGAGCAGTGCCACATTACTGATCCACAGGGTTAATGATACATATACCATGCATTACCATGCAGTCATCACACCATGTCTGAGAGGGAAGCGATGTGCAGCTTTGACAGACAGGAATGCATAGTATGACAGGACTATGTCAAGTGTATGGGACAAGGATCTGTCCAGCATGTGGTAGGTGGATGTCCATGAAGTATGTGTTCGAGATCAGGATGAGTACGGGTAGCATGTCCAACATCACTGGGTTGGACATGGATTTATTCAGGGTATGCATCATGCTACATAGTGAAGATGGGGAATGGGAAGGCTGGTGTAGGCCATCTGCACATGGCCAATACCCCTTAAAGGAAATATGTGATCTGATATGGGTCACTTGAGTGTTCTGTATGGCTGGACAATGATCTCTATATTCATGAATGGCACCCTATCATTATTAGGGTTGCCACATATGACTACCTGACAGGTGTGGTGGCATAGCTACCACAGGAAAGACAACTGCCCAGCTGCATCCCTCACACACAAGTGTCCATTATGTTGACTGCTGCCTTGGTGGTAGTTCATGGGTACAGGGTTTTTAACATAGGGATGACAGTGTGAGTCAGTTATTGCTCCTAGGTCATAGTCATCTGCATACTTCAATAGGCAGATGTCTTCTGTTTGTCTGTGAGGTATGGACTATAATGAGGGGGAATAAAATTCATTAACCCTGACATACTGTAGCTGCCACTGGTGTGATGATCATGTATTATTCAGACACATTCTGTAGTGTTGGTTCTGCCAGCAGTCCTGTTGCAAAACACTCCTGTGACATAGGAATGTACATCTAGTATACCGAGTGTAGGTGGTACACAGTATGGGTGATGATGTCCTATGACCTGGCAAGGTTATGATATGCAGTGTGACATCAACCATACTGTCATCTACAGCTGTACTGCTGACATCACTTAAGTGATCAAGGTTCATGGCCTTCCAGACCAGAATCAGCAGGGTAGTAGTAAAGTACTTCCCATTATCAGTGGTGTCTCCCCCTTTGTGGGTTGTGATACCTTTTGGTGTGCACCATTCAGTGTGTACACAACCTGACATGGAGCTATCTTTTACATGATGTGTATGTGGAGAGTATCTTGTTTTGCCATATGTGTATGATACAACCTGTGATGTGGGCAGGTCCCATGCAGACTGAGTGCAGCTTGTACCTGCATAGTTGTGGGTACAGGGGGCCTGAGGTGTACATGGATATATGCTTGTGTACCTGTTAGGGTGAGGGGGCCATGTGTTTATATTATCCAAGACCCTATCTGGATTGCTTATTCATGCTAAGCACTTGTTCAGGACTTGTAAACACTACATAAGCTAATAATTACTATAGCACTCAATCTTCATCATTACCTACAGGTAAGGGTGAACAGGTTTTGTGCATACTTTTCTCACTTGCGTAGAGTAATGTTGCTCTTGTACTCATTTTCCTCACTTATCTAGGTGAATGTAGTTCTATATTCAGGCATGTCCAAGAGTCAACTGCCAGTGTTCTCACCTGTCTATCTGATGAATCTGGACATCTTGAGGCAATGTACATATTGCCTCATGTACACAGACAAGCCTCTCCGCCTACCACCCAACACTACAATCTGTGAGAGATGCACTCATCTAACCAAACTGGAGGTAAAGGTCTCTCCAACCAAGCCTGACCCTGACTGTCATGTGGAGAAGGTACACATTCGCGCAACACCACACTCATCACATAAGTCTCACTGAATCTACCCACCATTAACTGGGAAAACTACTCATGTAGCAACACATTAGCTCAACGGTTTCTGGAATTCATAAACACCAATGCCCTGACTCAACATATCCACACACCCACCAGGGGCAACAATATCCTAGACCTAGTCATTACCAACATGAGTGACTGGTGCTTTACACGTGAAGCCAACTCTTCGTTGGTCCGATCAGACCATGTGCTGAACACCATTGATATCCACATCCCCCACCTACCCCCCATTAAGGGAACCACAGTATAATATGTCTACAAGGCCAACTACATGCTTTTTAAGACAGACGTGGTGGATGTCATGACACCCATGCAGATGGACGGTACTGTTACAACTGCTGAATCCTACACAAATGCACTCTATAAGCACTTACATGAGTGCATGGCTTGTGCTATCCCAAACAGAACCAGGACGCTATACTCCTAATTAACTAAACCAATCTGGTGGTCCCCTGCCATAAACATATTGTAATACAGGAGGAAGAAACTGTTGCAAACGAGAGTACAATACCATGTGTGGAGGAGATCCCTGGCCAGCCTCAGTAAGATGGTGAGATCCCTTATAAGATCCTCCAAAGCTAGCTATGAAAACTATAACGCAACTAATACCAACAACAACCACAAAGCATTCTATAGCTATGTCACATATCTTGATGTCAACCACCAGATCTTAGCTATGTCACATATCTTGATGTCAACCACCAGATCTGCTCTGAGTTACAGCACACAGGCATAAACATTGCAGAAATAATTGATATTGGCAACATCCTGGAAGATCCCGCTCAAAGCTGCACACTCTAAAGGCAATATCACAGCATCCATGGGACCAGACAACATCCCAGGCTGCGTTTTACATGAACTTCAGATCGTACTGTCTCTCCACCTACACACCATGTTCAATAATTGCCTCACATTGGGCATAGTGCCCCCTGAATGGTGCACAGCAATAGTTATCCCACTCCACAAAGGTGGCACCACAATGGACCATGGGACCTATTTCCCTATAGGCCTGACTAGCCTGGTCTGCAAGGCTATGGTGCACATCATGGATCACTGTCACAGAGACATTGGGTACCTCCCAACCTTTGACCCCTCCCTGTTTGGCATTGTTAAGGCCAGACCATGCCTCCTAAGCCTGGTGGACTTCCTAGAGACAGTTACCAAGGCATTAGATGAGGGTAAGGAGGTCCACACAGCCTACCTAGATCTCTCATAGGCTTTCAACACCATTCCTCCTTCTGGTATTATCAACATACCCATCCGCCTGAACATTAACCCCTACGGCATGTGATGGTTTGCAAAGTTGCTCACGGACAGAACCCACACAGTGGGAGTTGCATACCCTAGGTCCGACTGTATACCAGTTACAACTGGCGCCCCACTAGGGCTCGGTCCTAGGACCCCTCATGTTCGGTATATACTTCTCTGATGTACAGGCAAGCACAGGAGGGCTTTGGCTGAAAAGATTTGCAGATGACTGCAAACTAGGGGACATAATTGTTTCCCCAGCTGTTACAGGCACCCTCTGGAAGGGTCGCACTGAGACGGATACCTGGTGTTAATATCATGGCATCAAGCTGAATGCTTAAAAGTGCATAGTCATCCCCTTTGGATATAACTAATTACCCACAGACTACCACATAGGTGCTAGTCCCCTACATACAGAAAAGGTAATATGGGATCCGGGAGCCCCAGTAGACAGCAATCTCTCCTTCGATACCCATAATGACAAGGTGATTAGAATATCCTTCTACATGGCCCCCCTAATCTCTAATGGGTTTGCATCCAGATCAGAGGGGCCATTGTGACTCTACACATGTTATATATTAGACCCATTAAAGGATACAACACCTCATTTGAGCTATACCTTACAAGACAACTGCAACAGCTTGGAATACCACACCAGTACCACACCAAGAGGATTACTGACCTCAAATAGATGACCTATGCAGCCCAACCTATGAAACTACAGCTGTGCTCAGTTGCATTCCACATACTCACAGGTGATCTCTGCTTGACATACAAGGCCCATGTCCAACCCTGTATTGGTGGATATGCTCCACCTAAACAGAAGCCCCTGAGAGCCACATGCTCTAGGGATATACACCTAACCACAACAATGAGTAGGACATGCTGGACAGATAGATTCCTGACCCGGACACTCCCTATGCTTTGGAACATGATTCCAATGTACATCAGGCAGGGCCCCTCATGAGCACTCTTCAAGGGAAACCTTGACGTGTGGATGGGAGACAGACATGTACCCTGGGGATCATTGCAGTGGCTCTGCTGGACAGAGACACAGGAAACTATGGGCTCTGCCATTCAGAGGCACAGGGAACCAACCTATGGTGGTGGCAAAAGCCAACACTTGCTAGCTAGGCTTACAGATATCCTTGGTAAGATAGCCTAGTACCTACCTTTGCACATATTACATGTCTTATGTGCATGGATAGTTAAATTGCTCTTCCATTTTACTTTGCTGTCATGCTGATAAACTGTTGGCTCACTAAAACACATATGTATCCTGTTGTTGTGTATTGTAAATGCCATTTGACATAACTAATGTTTGCCTAACATTACAGTAATGCTATGTAGCTTGTAATACATATCTGCCTACAATACTGTACATTACACAGTTATTGGCACAATATCCCACAATGCAAATCATACTTGCACAGTGGCCCAACCTTCCACTTATTATTCTCTGTAATACACCCATATATATGGCTACAGTTACAATATATCAACATATACTATCCCCTGTTATAGCACATACTTGTTGGACCAGCCCTGCCACTGACATCAGCTGGTGAGGAGTATTTCTGCTCAAAGCCCTTATATAGCATCCCTTGTGGTGTATGCGGTGCTTGCCTTGTGACCTACAGCAGTACACACAAATACTACAAGCATTACTATGCTCAACAATACATCACTACAAGATAACTGTTTCCACTATATGGATTGCGTGCACTTTAAATACTACAGAAAAGTACTACATACACAGACATACTGACTGTTCTACATACCTTATTAGTAACCCGAGGTGTCGTTAACTGTTGATTCAATCCTTTTCGGTTTGTGTTTCAGTGTTCTTTGTAACATTCCGCTGGTATATATGGATAGTTTGAATGTGTGATAACACATCCTTTTCTAGTTATATATTGGTAACATGTGGTATCCTGTCCACCAATTGCTGTTCCAATGTAGTTAATTGGATGCACATCAGCTGTGCAGCTACTCCATTAGCCGATACCATGGCAACAGTGGTGTATGAGTACTCCTTTTGGGCATTGTCCGTTTGCCTTACTTTCGAGGGAGACGGTCTAAATGTGTTATTGCAATATATTTCAACAGCTATATGGAGACACACAGAGATATATTTGCTTCATGACTCCTGTGGACTGTGTGTAATGGCTAGATGATTTAATTCTACATGTGAGTGCAGCTGTTATATTTCGGAACAGTGCTACTTATGCAGGGTTTGTTTGTACCTGATACTTCTGCAGATAGTTTAAGTCTGGCAAGGATGTTTGACCAGCTCAAGGCCGTATGGCTATACATGAACTGTTATGTGGTGTACAGTATGCTCACCAGACATCTCTGATTTGGTGTACAAGTGTAGCATACTGTGCTATTGCTCACTAATTGCTAACACATGCTAGTGTATGCACAACCCTCTGAAACGGGATTAGTGCAAACAAACCCTATTACATCAGAAGCTGTTCCATTGTATAACAGCAACTATTTCACATAGGGCCATGTTAGTGTGTCTCTGACAAGGTATGTTAAGGCTTCTGCAGATGTTGTACAGTGTGTGAATGATTTGTGATGTTATTACAGTTTGTATTGTAATATGTTTGGATGTGGGGGTGATGTTGGTGGGTGTGCTTAGCAGATGAAGGTGTGTAGGAACTGCTTTTATACATAATCGCTATGTGCATGAGGGTTCCTTCCCTATTTGAACACCTATCCTTTTGTGGAATAATACAATAGTAATTGCCGGCTGATTCATTAAGGCACTGTTATGCGGTCCCTGTATAGCATGCAGGTGATGTTAGTCCTTGAATCTATTAGGTAATACATCTGAATGTAATAACGTGTTGCTACATGATAGCTGTGTATTTCTGTCATAGGTATTTACAGTCATCGTAGTTGCGTTGGTGACTGACCCTCTTTGGCTAGGGTTGCCACCTTTTCATTTGGCCATAGTGGGACCTTTTCGGGACACACATTTGATTTTACAGGCCGACACAAACCCACGGTCAGTACAAGGGATAGAACTTTCCTTTCTTGCCTAATTATAAGCTTATTCTTGTAGCAGTTTAGTTTATTATCCTGTTTCCTGTAAAATGTAGGTATTTTAGATACAGAAATAATTATTGTATGCAGCTATTACAGTACATATGGGACATAATTATGTCCTATAATCCCAGGACATTTGCTACGTTTAATATATTTGGTCAGGACACAACCGCTCAAAGAGGGAGTGTCCTCGCAAAGTGGGACAGGTGGTAACACGATCATTGGCTCATGTCCATAGCACATATTTGTAATAGTGTATAGGCATATACTCTCCATATCCTTTGTTCATAAAGGTTTTTAGTGGCGGAATGTGTGATTGCTATGGTCTATGTTATACACATATATGAACACTTCAACTGCTGTATACGGGAGACCTATGGAATCCCAAAACCACAGTGTCCCGGTGCACACAGTACTGGGACCAGACTCCCATACCCCACATTACCGACATAGACAGTAACTCGCGAAGGTAACACGAACATGGAACACACACATGCACACACAGAAACACTGCTACCCAACACATCCAAACAAACCATTCTACACTATGTATGAACAGGTGGCCAAGCCCCCCTACAACCCCCATGTAGGTGTCTGTGCTCCCCACACCCCCTACTTTAATATTCTACATCCTAGGTCACGCATATAGACACACAAAGCTAACCCACAACCACACATTACAGTCCCCCAAGAACACACACCACACACAGAACACACACTTACACACACTACAGCCCTAAGAAACACACGTATACATAGGTTCATAGGTTCATAGGTTCATACTAGGCTATCTGCCCGAGGGCATTTACAAGCCTAGCCCATAGTTTTGTGGCTTACGCCACCCCTTTAGTATGGGGAACTATACCCATTATTTTGCTGTGCCTCTGTTGAGCAGTGACACTGAGGTAATCCCTGGGGTATATCTGCGATCTCCCATCCATTGGTCAAGATTTCTCTTGAACAAGGCCAGCGAGGTGCTCTGCCTCACATATACCGGGATTTTATTCCACAGCATAGGGAGTCTTTGGGTGATGAATCTATCCCTCCAGCACGTCCTATTAATAGCCGTGTCGAGGTTTAAGTCTCCCGCCCTTGTGGCTCTGACGGATCTAGATTTTTTGAGGTGAAGCATATTCATCAAATCTGGGTTTGACATGGCCTTGTATGTTAGGCAAAGGTCACCTCTGAGCAAGCGGTAGCGACTGAATAGAGCTGGAGTTCTTTCAGTCGGGCAGCATAGGACAGATGTTTGAGACCCTTTATCCTTTTGGTGAGGAACTTTGTGGCCTCTCCAGCTGCTGCAAGTGTCGGGTCAGATACATTCGAATGGGGCATTGTACTCAATCATTGGTCTGATGAGTGATGAGTATAGGAGACTATGACCTCCTTGATCTAGATGAGAATCCCTTCATGACAAGGTGGGCAATGTAGAAGGTCTTCCTAACTACTTTAGCTACATGGGTGTTGAATGACAGACTACTATCAACCTGGGTCTCCAGGTCCCTGATAACTTCTTCTGTACTCAGTGGATTGCCACCTATTTGGTAGCTAGGGGTAACCTTGCTTTTCCCGAAGGGTATGACTATGCATTTTTTGGCATTTAACTTTAGGCCATGGCTCTGGCACCAGTTATCCGTTTCTGTGAGACCCTTCTGAAGGATATCTGTGTCAGATGTGTTTTCTACTATGGCGCCCAGTTTGCAGTCATCTGCAAACTTTGTCAGCCATAACCCTCCTGTGTTTGCTTGTACTTCGGAAAAGTAGATGCCAAACAAGAGTGGGCCCAGGACTGAGCCCTGTGGTACACCACTTGTGACAGGCTTTGAGTCTGACATGGCGCCAGCAACTCTGACCCTGTGGGTTCTGTCACTCAGCCAGTTTGCAACCCATCTTGTGATGTATGGGTTAACATTTAAGCTGATGAGTTTTTCAATGATACCCGAGTGGGGTATTGTATCAAAGGCCTTCGCCAGATCGAGGTAGGCTGTATGGACTGCCTTTCCCTCATCAATGGCTTTGGTGACTGTTTCGAAAAAGTCAACCAAGTTTAGAAGGCATGATCTGCCTTTGACAAAGCCAAACTGGGATGGATCCAAAGTCTGCAAATTCCCTATGTCTTTATTTATGAGGTCCATTATGATCCTCTCCATGGCTTTTCAGATAAGGCTTGTCAAGCTAATGGGCCGGTAATTTCCAGGGTCGGTGGAGGCACCGCCCTTGTGAAGTGGGACCACAGTTGCAGTGCGCCACTCCCTGGGTACATATCCAGAGGTAAGACTATGATTAAACAGCTGTCCTAGCTGTGGGTTTAATTCCTCGTTGAGTTCGTGGAGCACACAGCCGGGGACACCATCAGGTCCCATGGATGCTGTGTTTTTGCTTTGGAGAGCAGTTCTCACTTGGGCGTTGGAGATGTTTGGGGGCTGCAATCGCTTGGTATAGATATCTCTCCTTTTGGGGGGGAGAAGTTTGCACTGAACCTGTCAGCCAGTATGTTGGCAATGTCTGTAGGATCAGTAATCTTCACATCATTTTGAACTAGTTCTGAGCATATCTGGGAGTTTCCTCCCAGGTTTCTAACTATAGCTAAAGAAGGCCTTATGATTGTCTTTTGAGTCTTTAGCTATTTTTCTCTCAAAATTTGCTTTGGATGATTTTATGAGAGCTCTTAGTTTTTACTTATAGTGATCAAGGGTGTCTTACCTTTTAAGGATTTTGCTCTATCTTGTAGTAGCTTCCTCCTTTTGTTGTAGAGTTTGTTTATGGCTGGGGTCCACCAGAGTGGACGCTTGCCTTTGGTACAAAGAGTCTTTGTTTTGCTTGGGATTGCCTTATCCATGCAGTCCTGCAGGTGCTGGTAGAAGGCATTTGTAAGTGATTCAGCGGCTTGAGTACTGTTTTCCGTCGGCTCGGCGGCCTTAAAGGAGGCCACACTAGTCTTTAGAAGTCTGAAGTCAGCTTGCGCGAAGTTCTTTCCTGTGGTCTTCTTTATTTCAGGTGGGGGTGGCATGCGGACCTCCAGCGAGATTAGTTTGTGATCTGATCCCACCAGTGAGGGTATACTTCGGTGTTGAACATTGTGCTCCCATGTTCGTGATGATGAGATCAAGTATGTTTTCTCCTCTTGTGGGGATGGTGACTAGTTGTTCCATGGCATTTGAGTTTATGAATTCCAGGAACTTTTGGGCTAGGGTGTTTGGGCTTGAGTAGTGTTCCCAGTCTATATTAGGGTAATTGAAGTCACCTAGTATGATGGTGTTTGGTGATACATTTATCCCTCTAGTGTTTTCAGGAAGGCCATGTGAGGTTCCCGAGTTTGTGAGGGTGGCCTGTAACATGCTACAATTTGCAGAGCAGTCTTGCCTATGGTTAATTGCACCTGGATGGTCTCCGATGCATCGTGCGTTGCCACCAGTCTTGAGGTGTGGGTGTCTTTGATGAATATGGATACCCCCCCCTTTCTTGGTATTGTCCGGATTTTGGGGCGGAGCATGATAAGAGGTAAAACCTGATAGTGCTGGGGTGCTCTCAGGAGCCTTGAACCAGGTTTCTGTCACTGCACAGACATCGATGTTCTCCATACTGAGAAGGGCCTCGAGTGCGTGCATTTTGAGATTTAGACTTCTGGCATTGAGCAGCATTACCCTTAGTTTTTTCCTTTTTTGTGTTCTAGGGTGGTAGGTTTAGAATTTGAGCCTTGCCTAAAAAGGCACTATGGGGTGGCAAGAGCCTTTGCCAATATCCAGAATCCCAGGGGTGACAGGTGCAAGCCGTCCCTTGCGAAGCAGCGTGGCTTGTCCAGCATGTCATCCCAGGCAGACAGACATTGGATCCCCTTTGAATGACACCAGAGTTTAAGCCAATTGTTTAAGCTGATCATCTTATCTCTGTATTGTGGCATCATTCTTGG